>NC_056741.1:1809727740-1809742740 GCF_019279795.1 Protopterus annectens
TCCCTCTCTACTGGTCACCCATGACACCTATCATATCATACAACACCCCATGTGGCATGTATGTCTTTAGGCAATGCCTACAAACATACCCAAATAACAGGATCATAGGACCTACACAAGGCCTATATTGACAGACTCAGGGAAATCCAGCTCTGCTCTGTATGTTCCTGAGTAGTTCATAGGTTCATAGGTTCATACTAGGCTATCTGCCCTAGGGCATTTATAAGCCTAGCCAGAGTGTGTGTGGCTTTCACCACCCCTTAGGATGAGAATACTATACCCATTAGTTTGCTGTGCCTCTGTCCAACTGTGACACAGAGATGATTCCCGGGGTAAACCTACGATCTCCCATCCACTCGTCAAGATTTCTCTTGAACAGAGTCAGTGAGGGGCTCTGCCTCACATGGACTGGGATTCTGTTCCATAGTGCAGGGAGTCTCTGGGTGATGAATCTGTCCCTCCAGCATGTCCTATTTATATCTGTGTTGAGGTTTAAGTCTCTTGCTCTCGTGGCTCTGGTGGATTTGGATTTTTTGAGGTGGAGCATGTCCATTAATTCCGGGTTGGACATGGCTTGTATGTCAGGCACAGATCACCTCTGAGCAGACGGTATGCGATTGAATAGAGCTGGAGTTTCTTTAGTCGGGCATCATATGACATATGTTTGAGCCCCTTTATCCTTTTGGTGAGGAACATTTGGGGTCTTTCCAACTGCTGCAGGTGTCGGGTAAGGTACATTCCGAATGGGGCGTTGTACTCAATCATTGGTCTGATAAGTGAAGAGTACAGGGGTACAATGACATCTCCTGATCTGGATGTGAATCCTTTCATGATGTGGGCAATGTAGAAGGTCTTCCTAACCACTGTGGCAATGTGAGTGTCAAAAGAGAGGTTACTGTCAACTTGGGTCCCCAGGTCCCTGATAACTTCTTCCGTGTTTAATGGATTACCACCTATGTGGTAATTAGGGGTTACCTTGTTTTTCCCAAAGGGTATGACTATACATTTTTTGGCATTTAGCTTAAGGCCATGGCTCTGGCACCAGTTATCCATTTCTATGAGACCTCTCTGGAGGATGTCTGTGTCTGATGGAGTGTCAATTATGGTGCCCAGTTTGCAGTGATCTGCAAATTTTGTCAGCCACAATCCCCCTATGTTTGCCTGCATTTCAGAAAAATAAATGCCGAACAAGAGGGGGCCCAGGACTGAGCCCTGTGGGACACTGCTCATGACCGGCTTAGAGTCTGACATGGCACCAGCAACTCTAACCCTATGTGTTCTGTCCTTGAGCCAGTTTGCAACCCATCTTGTGACATATGGGTTTACATCTAAGCCGGTGAGCTTTTCTATGATGACCGAGTGGGGTATTGTGTCGAACGCTTTTGCTAGGTCAAGGTAGGCTGTGTGAACTGCCTTACCCTCATCAATGGCCTTAGTGACTGTTACGAAAAAGTCTACCAGGTTCAAGAGTCAGGATCTGCCCTTGACAAAGCCAAATTGGGTAGGATCCAGTGTCTGTAGGTCCCCAATGTCTTTATTTATGAGTTCCATTATGATCCTCTCCATAGCTTTGCAGACAAGGCTCGTCAGGCTTATGGGGCGGTAATTTCCAGGGTCCGTAGAAGCACCGCCTTTGTGGAGTGGGACCACAGTTGCCGTACGCCATTCTTTGGGTACGTATCCTGTAGTAAGGCTAAGATTAAACAGCAGCCTTATGTGTGGGTTTAGTTCCTCATTGAGTTCGTGTAGCACACAGCCGGGGACACCGTCCGGTCCCATTGATGCTGTGTTTTTGCTTTAGAGAGAGCAGCTCTCACCTGGGCATCTGAGATGTTTGGGAGGCTAGACTCTGGTGGGATAGATATTTCTCCTTTTGGGGGGGAGGGGAAATTGCACTGAACCTGTCTGCCAGTATGTTGGCAATGTCTGTGGGTTCAGTGATTTTTTTGTCATTTTGGACTAATTCTGAGCATATCTGGGAGTTTCCACCCAGGTTTCTAACATAGCTAAAGAAGGCCTTATGATTGTCTTTTGTGTCATTAGCGATTTTTCTCTCAAAGTTGGCCTTGGATGATTTTATGAGTGATCGTAGTTTTTTGCAAGTATTGATCAGAGATGCCTTCCCTTTTAGGGATTTTGCTCTGTCATGTAGTAGCTTTCTCCTCTTGTTGTAGAGTTTGTTTATGGCTGGGGTCCACCAGACCGGGTGCCTGCCTTTGGTGGAAAGGGTCTTGATTTTATTAGGGATTGCTTGATCCATACATTCCTGGAGGTGCTCATAGAAGGCATTTGTAAGGGTTTCAGCAGCGTGGGTTGTGGTTTCCACTGGCTCGGGGGCCTTGAAGGATACCACTCCAGTCTTAAGAAGTGTAAAGTTTGCTTTTGAGAAGTTCTTCACTGTGGTCTTTTTTGCTGGGGGGTGGGGGCAGGATGTGGATCTCCAATGAGATTAATTTATGGTCTGATCTCACCAATGAGGGATATACTTCCGGTGTGGACATTTTGTCCCCATGTTTGTGATGATCAGGTCTAGTATATGTTCTCCTCTTGTGGGAATGGTGACTAGTTGTTCCATAGCATTTGAGTTTATGAACTCCAGGAACCTTTGGGCTAGGGTGTTGGGGCTTGAGTAATGTTCCCAGTCTATGTTTGGGTAGTTGAAGTCACCCAATATGATGGTGTTTGGAGAGACATTCATACTCTCCAGTGTCTTCAGGAAGGCTGTGTGGGTTTCCTGATTTTGAGAAGGTGGTCTGTAGCATGCTACAAACTGTAGGGCAGTTTTACCTATGGTTAATTGCACCTGGATGGTCTCCGATGCTTCGTGCGTTGCCACTAACCTGGAGGTGTGGGTATCCTTTATGAATATGGATACTCCCCCTCCTTTTGTGGTTCGGTCCGGATTTTGGAGCCGGAACACATGATATGAGGTATAACCTGATAGTGCTGGGGTGCTCTCAGTCACAGGTGATATGTTCATGACATGTACAGCCATGTATGGCCACAGCTCCTACATATACTCCATGTCAAGCCATGCATGCTGTGTGCTGTCTGGACATTAGCCTTGTACCACAATAGCCAGTACATGCTGGGGTGAGATGTTTACAAGCCACAGACCTCGCACATGCTTGAATGAGTGTACTGCCTAGCTTTAACAGAGCACATTGCTGGCACTCTTCCAGTAAACATGAGGTGTGTGTGGCAAAAATGATGTGCTCAATGTTGACCATTTCAGTGCCCTGCTTCACCATGGCACTGTCAAGTAACAGTTTGTAGGAGCATGACATGGAATAATCCTGTGTGTGTCTTGCTGATATGTGCCGTTGTCATATATGTACACTTGGCTACTCGGTGAAGGTGGTGGTGTCCTACCAGTACATGAATACAACATCCATTATGGTGTAATGCTCGGCTATGTTTCACACATGGCATGGGGAAGGTGTGGAAAGTATCCTCTTGACCTGCTAGTGCACTTACTGATGTAGACCGCATATGTGTACATGTATTGATGTTTGTGTAGATTCCATGTGTGTGCATTGTCTGATGTCTGAAGGTGACTGTTGTCTTAGTACATCATGCTGTTGCAATACAGCCTCAACATTGCCAACTGTATATGGTGATATGCTCTAAGTACAGTAAGCTGTACATGAGGTATGGACAGATGTTTGGACATGACTACTAAGTGCTGGGGCTTCTTTGCAGATGAATGATTACTGAGGACAGCTCACTGGTGTCTTACAACCAGTCGTACAATAACCTGTGTAACTGCTAAGGTCAGATTTTGTTAATGGAAGTGGAAGACAGACAATGTAGAATACTGTAAGGCTGACACTGAAGGCAAACCTCATGACACCTGTAACAGTAATACCTCCCTGTGCATATATTGTGCATATATCAGCACAGTTGGCAAAGGAAAGAGTCAGTAAGCTTTGTAATGGATGCGATAGTGCTGTACTTCTGTAGTGCCTATCATGAGATAGGCAGGTGTTTGATTCACAGTACTGGCACGTGTGGGTGTGTGTGTCCATATATGTCACGTATGGTTATGAATACATCCCACATGTTATCACTCTCCTGAACACTGTTGTTGACACCAGTACAGAGTGAAGTGTAGAAAGAAATGCATAGGCAGGTGGTTGAACTACACACATGTAAAGTGTCTGTATGTGTGTGACATAGGTGTATATCTTTGTGAATGCCTTGTCCCTGAATGCCTTGTAATTGCGTAGTACTATAATGATGATATGCACATAGTCAGGGGTTCTCATCCGAACACTGGCAACTGTGTGTGTATGTCAGAGTGTGTGTTACTATGTCTGTGAATCCCTGAGTGTGTGGGTGTGTCTGTGTTTGCATGCTGTCATGGCAGTGGGTATTACTGCTTCCCAATAAGAAGCCACTATTTCCACTGGCCTTTACCCTTGTCATCCGGCATACCACTCTTTTACCTCCTCTGCGCTCCAGGTAACTATACCTGTGATGTCACCCACTATGGATATGGACATCCATAGTGGGTGACATCACAAATACAGTTACCTGGAGCCATCTCTGAACGCAGTAGCTTACTACACAGCTATCATGCTCTTGGATCATTAGAACAGTAAACATAATTAAAACATGGGAAAATATAACTGTGATGTGGAAGCTGCAAAGTGCATGCAGGTATTGTTATACTGACTTGTGGGTAGTCAGCATGTACATATGGGACACTAACTGCAAACACCGATATCCCCCGGCACATACAACTACACCTGAAAGAGGAAGGCAGAACGTCAAGATTAACATGCTGTTAGTGTTGTTACCATACCTCCCAACTGTCCTGAATTACTCGTTTTTTACCGAGTTTTGGAGTCCAAATAATGGGGTGCCACGATTCCCGAGTGACAACCCTTACTTTCCAATTTTTTCTTAAAATTTTTATTTTTTTGCGCTTTGTCTTTTTATTTTTCGCGGTTTAGCTGACGTCATCGCGTGCGCAATGGTGTTAGCTCGTCAGGGCTACCAGCCTGTTTGAATTGAGCTCACGGTGCACGTATTTCCGGGTTTCTGGCTGGTTCAAATGCTTTGCGTGTGGGAACGAACCAGCTGGAAAGGATTTATTTAGAAGGCTCAGCTCGCCTGGCTATTTATGAAGGCTCGAACAGATGATTTAGAAATCTCGCCTGGCTATTTATGAAGGCAAGGATTTATTTAGAAGGCTCAGCTGGGAATGGATGTTTTAGAAGGCTCAGTCCAAGTCCTCTCTCATGGCACAGAAAGGATTTATCGCTCAGAAGTAAGCTGAATGTTATGTGTGTGTGTGTGTGTGTGTGTGTGTGTGTGTGTGTGTGTGTGTGTGTGTGTGTGTGTGTGTGTGTGTGTGTGTGTGTGTGTGTGTGTGTGTTTGTGCTTCATTACTTTACTGTTTGCTCTAAATTGTTCTGAGTATAACTTGACATAGTAGCCTGTTAACTGCCTATATGTGCTTTCTGAAAAAGGAATTTCTGACCTCTGTGGGTTAACTGCAATACTGTGGCACCAATGCTGGCATATTGTCATTTGTGGGAGTGGACCTGTGTTACTGGATGTAATGTAGCACAGAAGGGTACTAGCTATCAGTACTGGTATAAATAAACCTCTGTGGGCCTTGGTACAGACGGACATTTTAGCAAGCATATTATTCTACATCTTTGATTTTATAATATGCATGAAAAGTTAATTTTTTAACCATTAATGCTGAAAGGTTAAGAATTAGTCAGCATTGTAGTTTCACAAGAAACTCATCAGACTGTTGAACTAAAGTGGAATAAGTATTTTTTGTCATTGTGATTATGGTTAAAGTTCTGGTAAATGTATAGTTACTGTAATATTAATGAAACTGTCAGTTTCAATGTAATGAACACATTTTCAGATGGGGAACTAGAGGGCTTGAATACTGGGAAATAAACCAAAGGATTTAGTTAGGAGGGTTTTGTAATAAAAATCTTAGTGCAATTTGTTTATTGATTGATGCACTTCAAGTATTTTTGTTCCAACTATTCAAGGACTTTGGTTTTCCAGAAAGAATATAGTAAAACAATTACTCAGGTTTATCAGAATTTGCCAGTATCTGATATGTTTGTTTATGTACTATACAGTAATGTTAAAGATATCTCAAAAAGGATTTCCTTTGCTACCTTTTTTTCTGTTTTTATCTGCATATACATAATTGCATATTGTAATTTATAATTATAATGGAACTCAGTATGCTGAGCTATAATTAGTTATTTAAGACACTTTAGTATGCAGACAAGTTGTTGTTAATTATAACAGTTTAATTAATTGGATATCATATCAGTGGAATAAGAATACTTGTATTCCAACTTAATTAAAACTAAATGCATCAAAATTAAAATGCAGTTTTATTTAATCATACTTTTATCATTTACATGTACCAAACCTGGTAAATATTTAGGAATGTGTCCCCTACTTAAATCAGTGTTTGTGCATTGGGCTGTAAAATGTAAAAATAAAAATCCAAATAATCATTGTATTAATAAAGCAGTATGCACACATTAGTGTTTATGGTAAATGGGCGAAATAGCCAGGTGATGGGACATTGGAATGGCTGCAGGGGGACTCTGGTGCCATATTTTGGTTGTCTGTTCTTCAGTTTGCATTTGAAAGTTGGTATCCCACAATCCCACTGGAGTGGGAGAGGTTACATAATTATGTATGCAAATTGTATGTTAATCAGCATACAGATTTGTACCTATTTTTCATGGGCCTTGTCCAGATTTTTGATGTTTCCAAGTTGAGAGGTATGGTTGTTACACATGATAACATACTGTCAAATGTACAAAATGCATTCTAAAACTGTAATACATGGTATGTCTGCTGCCTGTCAACACTAATCAACAATATTAATCTACAATTGTCTACCTAGTATGTTCACCCTGTGCATCAGACCATATGAGGATGTCCCTGCACCGATGGTGTGGATGACAGGGATGCGGCACAGGTATCATCATATCCACAGGGCGATAATGTTTGCCAGAGGGCTAGGCTGCTCCATTGGATGACATCATGTGTGTGTTAGAGCCTGTGATATCATTGGGCGTGTGTGGATATTATGCATGTGTGTGTGTTGAGGTGTCCTACATTTGTTTCCAGTGTATTTTTATGCATGCACACAAGTCTGACATGTGGCTGGCCTACACAGGGATATTATTGACAGCTGCAGACTGTACAAGGCAGGTTTCACAGTTCATGGTGTCCAGCCATGGCCACGTGACCTGCGCCTGCCAGGGGTTGCACAGGCACGACCAGGCAGAGGTCCAGATTGGGCACTGTATGATGACACATGTCCACTGGAATCATGTCCCTGTTGGGACCATCCAGGACCATGTACACGTGGCTTGCTGTGTCCTGGTGTGGACTGCACAGCACCAGCTGCACTGCTGCTGCTACCGCCACTATGGGAGCGGGCATGTGCAGTAGCATGTTCACATAGACCTTCAACATGTGATGTAGCTGACCTACATCCACGTGCCCGATGCCTCACTCCCACCAGATGTTCCAGCACAGACATTCCACACTCAAGGACTGACATGCCATGGTCAAGGACTCCCACCATGTCACTCAATCGTCTATCCAAAACATCTGCAAGATAATGATGAGCATTTGCAAGTGCCTGGATGTTGTCACTTAATGAAGGGACAGCAGCCCTCTGAAGCCTCAGACCTTCTCTGTTGTGCCATTCAGCATGTGCCTGTGCCTCCATTACAGCTTGAAACATGCATCTGGTGACTCCGCTGATGTGCTTTGCCTCACAGGGACATGTTGACCAGTGGTCCTCCTCCAGGCAGTGCTGGGCACATGCCTGTGTGGGACATCACCAGTCTGTTGACTGGGATCATGGTGTGCAGGCACACCTTCCATAGTCTCCACACTTCCCTGTTCCATGTTACCGCCCACCAACTGTCCTTCCTCTATGGCCAGTGGTGATGGGGTATGTGCAGGCAGGGGAACTGTGTGCAAGGATGAGGGGGGAGACAGGTGGAATGGCAACCAATGGCACAGATTCAGCCCCTGACAACCCTGCCTGTGCCTCAGTCATACTGTCATTATCACTGCTAAAGTCTGTGGGGACACTAACATCAGGTGGACCGCAGGAGGGCAATGCACCTACATAAACACCTGTGAGGGGAAGACAAGAACTGTACATTACAAGTTATACCAGACAGAGACAGACAGACAGAGACAGACACACGCAGACGATATGGCAGATGGCATTCAGCTTAGACAATTATAGTGGTAGTTACTATATATCCCTGGGTTGCACACAACAGCATGCATGTGTTATAGCAGACAGCATGCACCTTACACAATTATAGTGGTGGTTAGCATACATACCTGTATTGCACCATTTGTGTTAGTAGCCTATGCCCAATACATGCAATACAATGCATGCACTTTGCACCATTGCACCGCACTGCCATGGTGTGTGCAACATACACCACGTTAACAGACCATTGGTGACCTTTGTACATCTGCCACTGATGCTTTGTGTTGGCCACCACCCCTGTTTGTGAGGACATGAGCAGTAGGGTAGGTCGTCTGCATACTATGTTTGCCTGAGCCCTAGCTTGCATATCTCCCCCAAAGCAGTGCATGTCTGTTCAACATTATTCTGCCTACTCCTGAACTGAGTCTAGACATTGTGCATGAGGCTATACGCATGTTTGACATGCCAGCACAGGTTTACAGTACACCAACCTGCTGTGTGGCTTATGACCTTGCCAATCACATGTAGTATGACATGTCTTCTGCTGACGTGTTGAATGACATGCATACATGTGTAACACAATGGTGTCCTTTCCAATCTACAGTGCGATAATAGTGCCCCAATGCAGGGACGTGTTATACTAACATGGGACTTCAGCTGATGCAATGTTGCCTGTCCACCCTACAAATATGCAGGGACATACTACACATTGAGCTGATGTGCATAGCCATTGCAGGGCATCATGTGGCTTCACAATTGTTATACAGTGTCAGCTACTGATACAGTTCATAGCCATGACTATGTTCACATACAATACATATCTAATGTGTAATGTGATCCACGTCACTGTGGTGTATACACAATAAACCCTAATGTGGAATGTGTGACACAGGTCACAGAAGGGTATATGGATGACACCCCTGCACATCTGCAACCATATTACTGATGCCTGGCAACTATGCCCACACATGGCTAACTTAGTTGTACTCTATGTCCCACATGCCATCTGTGTACATCACACACATGAGGAGCAGGCATGACAGTGATGTATGACACCAACAAAGTGAATGTACTGTATCTGTGGCTTGATGTGGTTGTATGTGTATGTTGTGCAACACATGTATGTATTTGGATAGGTGAATGCTTCCATGTCGTGACATACACAAGATGTTCAAGACATGTTATGTGGCGGTTTCATGTTATGCCTACACAAGCTGTGCACAGGCCTGTATTATGTTTAGTGTTTCACATCTGCAATATCACCATTACACAAAGGCCATAGTTGTATTGTGTCAAGCCAATGTACAACAGGGTGTACACACATGTACATCACTTCGACTGTGTGTGTTGCTTCATGTCTCTGGACATTCTCCATGGCCATGTGTAGACATTTTCTGTCCAATGGTTGTGATGGCCATCTTATTTCACATGTCAGTGTTATCCCATATGACATACACCCATAGATGTCATAAGCTCCACTGAGGACAGGGTTATGCAGACAAAGGGTGGTATGTATGGGATATGAGACATGTTTTGCAGTATAGTTGTGCAGTGTTGCAGTCAGCCCACTACATGTCATGGACATGTCAGATAGCACATGACATTGTGTGACATTCATAGAAAGGGTATATTCCACAAGGGTGTATCCTGTGGGCCGGTCATACTCCAGCTCCAACACATTTAGAGTGTGTGCACACATATGCTGTCTGTACAGTACTGTTCGTATTCCCAACATGTGTAATGCTGATATGTAGTACCTGTCCCTACAGTGGAACACACCTTCACCATTGTATTCACTGTTGTCCACACATCTGGTAATGACAGTTTGGAAGGTTTAGTGTAGGTGTTTCATATAGTCTTCAATTGTTTCACATAGGTAAACACTGTGATGTATTGCAGGTCTGACCAGTGTCCATTAACAGGACCACCATACATTATGTGTATGTGTGTTATGGCAGATAGCATGCAATTAATATGTTCAGTGCATTATCAGGCCTGGTAAATAATAACAATCTCACCTGACACAGGCTGCTGTCACTGCAAAACGCCAGAGGTACCTAAACAGGAGTGTCACAGCAGTAAGATCATTATCCACACCTGTGTGATAGCTACAGGGCGTAATGTCCATGTTAACACATAAGCCAGTACAATACACTATACCATGGAGTATGCACATCTGTGCATACGTAGAGTAGCCGACTATAGTATGTGGCATGTGTGCATACATGCCTTGCATATGATGTTACATTACATATTGTACAGTAACACATGTAACTGTGAAATATAGCTGTGTTTTAGTGCAGTAGTGACTTACCAGGCAACTCAAGGCTCGGTGGTTGAGAGACACCCACCTCCACAATACCAGTTAAAGCTTGTGGATTGAGGACTGCAGGTGTCCCCAGGGTGGCCAGTAGCTCCAGGGTACGTGTGAGTGGGGGCTGGGTGAGTGCCCCCCCCACCTGTTGCACCTTGTTCCCTGGCGAGTGCATTAGCACGCTGTTTTGCCCATCTTATGAGGTCAGTGCAGTGTCGGCACACCTGCTTATAGGTGCAATTGTGACCGCCAAAATCATTTACCCTCCTGCAGAGTTTCTTCCACAGGGCATCCCGCTGCTCTGCATCCTGTGGCACATGGCTGAAGGGTGTTGTATGGTTGTCGAGGAGGTATGGGACGAGGACCTTATACTCCAAGCAGCTGTACGCTGGCAGTCTGCTACATGGTATACCTGGAAGACATAATGATGGAGACAGGTCACAGTAACTCACAGAGAAGTACAGCTGAACATACATGTGTATCACATTTATTAAGATTACAAATATGTCTTTGCAAATCTACATGACACTAACACCACTGACATTTATAAGTCACACACATTTGACACTTGATGTTATCGCCATATATGTGTGTGTCATGTGATGACATTGCTCATACACCATGTGGATGTTGTCTTGATGTGGGCATGTCTGTTTGCCTGTACTGGTGTTTTTACCTATCAGCACATACCTGGATGTGTTCACATTAATGCAATCGACCTTAATGCTGTGTATATGTCACATATATAGTCATACATAGTCGTTAGGGACATGACCTGTGACCCTGCAGACTTGCAAGCATGTATGTGTTTTGCCATATACATCTACATGGCACTGTACAGCTGTGTAGCATCCTGCCATGTATTGCCTGTGTTGCACATGTGTAACACATGGGACAATAGCTAGCTTGATGGTATTTGCAAGGTTGGATATCAACTATAGTATGTATGGTCATAGTGATCTAGTAGGCTATAATCTCTGGGCCATTTATGAGCCTAGGCAGACAGGTTACCTAGCTGTAGGCAACAGACAGGTATGTTTCAGTGGCCAGTTCAAGCAGTGCCGCTGAACTGATCCACAGGGTTACTGATATATTTGGCATGCGGTCATCACACCATTTCACAGAGAGGGGCGATGTGCAGCTTCTCTGAACAGGGATGCATAGTATGGCAAGAGTATGTTAAGTGTATGGGACAGAGATCTGTCAGGCATGTTGTAATCCTTGTACTAGAAAGGTGGATGTCCATGACGTATGTGTTTATTTGGGATCAGGATGTTTTAAGTGTGGCATATCCAACACCTCTGGGTTGGACATGGCTTTATTCAGGGTAGGCTGCATGCTACATAGTGCAGCTAAGGATTGGGAAGGGCAATGTAGGCCATCTACACATGAGCAATAATCCTTAAAGGAAATATGTGATCTATTATGGGTCACATGAGTGTTGAGTATGGCTGAGCAATTTTCTCTATATTCCTGGATGGCACCCTGTCATGATTAGGGGTGCCACATATGACTACCTGTCTGGTGTGGTGAAGTAACTATTAAAGGGAAGTACTGTCCAGCTGCATCCCATGCACACAGTTGCCATTATGTTGACCACTGCCTAGGTGGTAGTTAATGGGTACAGGGTTTGTAACATAGGGGGATGACAATGCAATACGTAGCTGTCAGATTGTGGCCATACATCACACACCACACATCTGACACACTAAGGCCCTTCTGTATGTTGAACGCAGCATACATTGAGTCGACTATTGTTCCTAGTTCATAGTCATTTGCAAACATCAGTAGGCTGATGCCTTCTGTGTTAGTCTGTATTTTATAGATAACAAAGAGGGGGAGTACCAGGAATGACCCCTGTATTACTGTGGCTGGCACTGGTTTGATGTGCGTGTATTAGTCAGACACCTTCTGTAGTGTTGGTTCTGCCAGCAGTCCAGTTGCCAACCACTCCTGTGACATAGGAATATACACTTAGTTTACTGAGTGTAGCTGGAACACAGTATGGGTGATGGTGTCCTACAACCTAGCAAGGTCATGATATACAGACAGTGTGAATCAACCCTACTGTCGTCTACATGTGTACCGAGTACATCAAATACTTTGATCATGGTTCATGGCTGTACAGACCAGACTCAGCAGGGTAGTTGTGCACTATGTCCCATTATCAGTGGTGTCTCGCCCTTTGTGGGGTGTGATAACTGTTGCTGTGCACCATTCGGTGTGTACACAGCCTGACATGGAGCTATGATTGAACATGATGTTTATGTGGATAGCTGACTGTTCTTATATTTGTGTAGGATACACCCTGGGATGTTGACAGGTCCCATGAAAGCTGTATATATGGCTTTAGAGAGTGCAGCTTGTACCTGCATAGTTGTTAGTATAGGGGCCCTGTAGTGTATATGAATATATTACTAAGTGTACCTGTTGGGGGTGGGAATGGGTTTTGGTTCTCCAAGACCCTATCTGGATGAATGGGTGCTATTTCTGTAGGTGCAGTACTTCCCATGCCATAGTGCTGAGCAGCACAGCAGGTTTTGTCGTTGTCATTACGACTAATGACACAGCTATAGAATGCTCTGTGCTTGGCCTCATAATATGTGGCTGATTAGTTTCACAGTAGCTTTGTGTGGTTTTATATGGTGTATCTGCATCTTACTGAGGCTGACCAGGGATCACCTACACTCATGTGTGTTCATTCTTGCAACGGTTACTACCTTCTGTGTTACAGTTTAAAGCATGGTACCACCAGTTTGCCTTCTTGTTTTTGTTGGGTTGAATCCTGGCTCTGTTTCAATAGCACAACCACTGCACATATGTGACTGCTTAAGGTTCATTTCTGTAGGATTCAGCATTTGCACATGCATTGTCCATCTGCATGTGTGCCGTGACAGTCACCCCTCTGCTCTTAGGAAACATAACATTGGCATTGGAGACTAACTATGTGTAGCATACTGTTAGCCCTGTTTGTATGACTACTGTGATCCAGGTCAGTGGGGTCAGTGGAATCCAGCATGCATTGAGCACAGGTGTTGGTACATGAGGAGTTTCCCAGTTCATAATGGAATAGTTGAGAGTAGCTATTATTATGGTTCTGTCTCAGACCTAATCTTCCCCATTACAGCACATTATGACAGTTGGGAAGTCCATGACCTGGTGGGTGATCTGTCTCAAGGTTCATTTTGAATTCCACTTTGGCACAAAGGTAGTTGCTCAGCATAATGCATCTGAAGTTATGCAAGTGCAGCTAGCGTGGGGGTGTACATATCCTTCAGGAATATAGACACACCTGCGGCCTGTGTGTTCCAATAAAGGATAATGGGCAAGAGGTGAGGTATGTGTTATAACATGGTCATGCAGGCATGCTCTCCAGAGCATTGAAACATGTCTCAGCCACTGCACAGATATGTTCTCCATGTTAGGGATTGATATATGTGTGTCCGTATAGTGTTTCTGACATGTATCATTGTGTAGCGAGACCCACAGTTTATTGCTTGGCTGTCCGTGTAACAGCATTGGACCTTCACTTGAACCGTGCATGATGAAGACACTATAGGGGAAGCATGAGCCCTAGGCAGTATCCAGATTCCCAGGGGTGACAGGTGCAGGCCCTGTCTGGCAAAGCAGCATGGTCTGTCAACCATGTTATCCCAGGACGACAGATTCTGGATACCCTTTGACTTGCACCACTACACTAGACAATTGTGGAATACAGTCCTTTTGTCCCTGTACTGCTGTATCATTCTGGCCAATGGCAGAATGCTACCCAGGCCTTGGGACATACCTGCATGGGCTACAAAACCTGACAGTTCCTACAAGTGTTTTCATGCAGTCCAGGTTACTGCATCACAGTTCCTGCACAACAACATGGAATATACCAGAGCCATGTGTATAGTTCAAAAGGTGGTCTGAATGTATGGGTATGTGGCTAATCATGGCAGACAGACAGCTGACAGTATGTATGCCCTCATATAGGTTGGTGTGTAATGTAGTGCTAGAGTTTACATTCACAAATGAGTACTGTTGGGCATGTTTCAAGTCACGTGTTCTGAGATGTGGCATAATTATGCAAACCATGTCATACAGTTTGTGTATTTCAGTGTCTGTCTCTTCCTGCTTGGGGGGGTCACTTGTTTGGCCAGATACTTAGACGCAGCTGTGAATGTGTGTGATTTCTGTTAGTGTGTGTGTGGGTGTCTTTACTGTGTTCTGGTAAGGGTATGTGTTGGTTGTGTTGATGATCTGCATGTGTTAACCTACACCTCATGACTGACCAGTCCAGTCATGGCTGTAGACTGGGCTGCCTTCTAGCTTACCCCTGTAGCTGCATCCCAAACAATATGTGGGGCGTAGTGTTAGGTGGGTTTGGCAGTGTCCATGGCATAGAGATTACATTTCCCAAGGATGGCCACATACACAAAGCTGACATTAGTAAACA